>NC_081423.1:62152017-62194125 GCF_949786415.1 Peromyscus eremicus
GATGCTGTCAAAGTGTAACAAATGGAACATATCTTTACGTAATTAAACACACATCCTTATATCGTTAAACAAATGCAGCATAAACAAATGGAACACATCTTTACATAGTTAAATATTGCACAACATCGCTGCCTTGTTGGGCATTGACTGTAGGTGTATTCTCCTCACCCATGCCCTGCCCCCATTTTCCGTTCTGTTCCACTGATGAGTTTGTCTACCCTGATGTCCTGATTATGCCAGCATCATACTAAGTCATAAAACCATCATGGTGTGAAAGACACACCTGTGCTCTTTTTCAAGACTGTTTTCTGACAAGTGCCTATAAACCCAGTATTTACCCAGCATTTGAGAGGTAGAGACTGGAGGATCAGGAGTTCAAGGTCATCAGGTAAATATCCAGCTCAAGACCAACCTGGGCTACATGGGACCTTGTCTCAAAAAAAAAAAAAAAAAAAAAAAAAAAAAAAAAAACAACAAAGAGTTCAAGGTCCTCCGCAGCTATATAGCAAACTCTTAAGGTCATCCTGGGACCCTGGAGACCATATCACAAACAAACAAACAAACAAACCTATGATAATTTTAACTCATCTAGATATTGTGTCGTGTGTGTGTGTGTGTGTGTGTGTGTGTGTGTGTGTGTGTGTGATGGGGGAGGGGTGCTGGACCCAAACTCAAGGCCTTGTGTGTTTTTCAAGACAGGGTTTCTCTGTGTAGCCCTGGCTGTGCTGGAACTTACTATGTAGACCAGGCTAGCCTCAAACTCAGAGGACCTCCTGCCTCTGCGCCTGGAGCTCTGGGATTAAAAGTGTGTGCCACCATGCCTGGCTCACGTGTTTTGTTTTGTTTTTTTTTTTTCTACTCAAGAAAAATTGTGGGGGCAGGAGAAATGGCTCAGGCCTTTCTGCTCTAGTAGAGGACCCAGGTTCAATTCCTAGCATCCACATGACAGTTCACAGCCTTCAGAAACCCAAGCTCCAGGGGTCTGATGCCCTCTTCTCACCTCTGAAGGCACCAGGCACGCTTGTGGTGTACATACATTTTTTTTTTCTTTTGGTTTTTCGAGACAGGGTTTCTCTGTGTAGCTTTGCGCCTGTCCTGGAACTCACTCTGTAGCCCAGGCTGGCCTCGACTCACAGAGATCCACCTGCCTCTGCCTCCCGAGTGCTGGGATTAAAGGCGTGTGCCACCACCGCCCGGCCATACATACAATTTGTTAAGACAAACAACCACAAATAATTAAAAAAAAATAATAAAAATGTTATGTATGTAAAATTAAATGTTTATGGTAATCAAAAGATTATATGGATATTCTCATTTCTCCAGCTTATACTACAACAGATACATTATTTGAAAATTTTGATCTTTATTATAAATAACAAATTGAATTGAATATGTCCATTTAAATTTTTTATTTATATTAGTAGTATTATTGGGGGGTATTCTGGTGCCACAGTGTGCATGAGGAAATCAGAAGACAATTTCTGGCAGTCAGTACTCTCTGGACCAAAGGGAAACTCCATTCCCAAACTCCAAAAGACAGTCCAAATGTCTAGAAGTGATCTCAACCTAGACTATAGGATTTCTGTCAGTTAGATAAAAGCCAGCATTCCTCAGGAAGTTGTGAAATTGGTTCCCACTTGCCAAAAGGGCCGTTTCCCTTATTTCTGGCAAAAGGAACTTACAGCTCTCCCATTAACATATGCCTGAGGTGCCTATCAGCATGTCAAAGTCCATGCTAGCCTTCAGGCTCCCTCAGTACCACAATACCTATTACACATTTCAAAGTTCATGTTAGCCTCCTGGGCCTTCTCACCTCCTCCCCTGCCCTAAACTCCCTCCAGCCTACAGGCTGCCCTCCCCCTTAGCTAGCTACTCATTCTCCTTGTAACCCTGTATTCTCCATGTTCTCTCTCTCTCTCTCTCTCTCTCTCTCTCTCTCTCTCTCTCTCTCTCTCTCTCTCTCTCTCTCTCTGTCCTGCGTGTGCGTGTGCGTGTGCGTGTGCGTGCGCGTGCGTGTGCGTGTGTGTGTTCTCTCGCGCTCGCACGCTCTGTCCCTGCTTCTCTCCCCGCGTTTTCTCTGTTCTCCATCCCCCACGACTCTCCCTTCTCCCACAGACAGCCCTGGCCACGCCCAGTCTGCTGGCCATGTTCAATCTACTTCTTCCTCCGTCTGCATTCTTCCAGATGTCTCTGCCTGTTCTCTCTCAGATCTACAATAAAAACCTTCCCCCAGACCGGCCACATCGTCAGTTTAGACAAGTACGTTCCTTCCATCGTGGGTTCCAGGAGAACTCAGGTCATCAGGCTCGCACTGAAAACGTTTGCTACACTGAGCTCGGCAGCCCTGAGTTTTCATTTTTAGCAACTAAAGGGTCTGAAATTGATCCTTCTCCGCACAGTACTTAAGAGCCTTCATCTTTAAGCAATGCGCAGGTTTATCGTGCCAAACTTCTCTCAACCCAGATTTTCTAAAAGAATTTGTTCTCAACTTATCTTTCTTTCTTTCTCTCTCTCTTTCTCTTTCTTTCTTTCTTTCTTCCTTTCTTTCTTTCTTCCTTCCTTCCTTCCTTCCTTCCTTCCTTCCTTCCTTCCTTCCTTCCTTTCTTTCTTTCTTTCTTTCTTTCTTTCTTTCTTTCTTTCTTTCTTTCTTTCTTTCTTTCTGTGTAGTTTTGGTGCCTGTCCTGGATCTCACTCTGTAGCCCAGGCTGGCCTCGAACTCACAGAGATCCATCTGGCTCTGCCTCCCGAGTGTAGGGATTAAAGGTGTGCACCACCACCGCCCGGCTCAACTTATATTTCTAATTAATTACAGAAGTCTTTTATTTTCAGTTGCCCCAGCTTCAACTTGAAAAGTAGATAGACGATAGATACAACGATTTACTGCTGAATAAATAAAAATTTTACTTTAAGAGTTTGTCGGCTATTAGAGTACGGTATTTTCTATCAGTGTAAAAATCGCAGAGGGCCGGGCAGTGGTGGCGCACGCCTTTAATCCCAGCACTCGGGAGGCAGAGCCAGGCGGATCTCTGTGAGTTCGAGGCCAGCCTGGACTACCAAGTGAGTTCCAGGAAAGGCGCAAAGCTACACAGAGAAACCCTGTCTCGAAAAACCAAAAAAAAAAAAAAAAAAAAAAAAAAAAAAAAAAATCGCAGAGACTCCTATATTGTGGATTCTTTGAAATTTTATTAATTTGTACTGTTATGCCCAGATAGGGACCCCAAAGACTTCACCACAGACCTTAGGTTCAGAATGCAACAGCATGGTTTATTTCTGTTTGTTTACAAGCCGCGGACAGGGAAGCTCAATCCAATCGTGAGGCCAGGAGGAACTTGCTTTTTCTTTGTGTGGCTAGCTTTTTAAAGGCAAAATCCACAAGCCCTTCAGGGGGGTTGGGGGAGTTTTGCACGGGTGCAACTCGGATTGGTTTATTTCTATCTCTGTTCTCTTTTACTGGTTGGTGGTTACAATTTATTGCTTTGGGGGCAGTCTAGCACAAGTCCCAGGCTTTGTCCTTGAGCCACCATGGGGGCTGGCTGGCCAAGCACGTACTGGACATAACTCTAAGTTGGTGAGGGGCCCCAGAAAGTAAACATCTGGCTGAACTTTGAGCAGTCAGAGTACGTGCAGAAAGGGAGCTACTGCAAGGACTATGTCTTTTGTTCATGGCCCTCCCAGAAACTGCTTGCTCAAGTCTCAGGAAACTGAAATTGAGGCCTGATCTCTGAGAGAAGACTGAGCAGCCAGTTATGGCATCTGCTTGGTCCTTTCAGTACATGGGGGCATATGCCAGCCACAGCATGCATGTGGGGGTACAGGATAATTTGTGGGAGCCTGTTCTTTCCTTCCATCATGGGGTTCCCAGGGATGGAACTCAGGACAGCAAGCATCTTTACTCTTTGAGCCATCCTACTGCCCTGTGCTGTGGGCTCTTCTGAGTCCTGCCATGAGAGATATTGAGCATTAGTTACAGCTAAGAATGACAGCTGACTGGGAAGCGACGCCAGGGACCCTCGTGAGGTGATGGTTCCCAATACTGAGAAAGGCACAGTAAACACACACACACACACACACACACACACACACACACAGTAAACACCCCCCCAACACTTACCCTAAATACGCCCTTAGGCTGGGCATGTGGCTTACAGGTAGAGAGTGGTTGGCCTAGCGAGAGGTAGCCCTGGGCCCTATCCCAGCCCTACCAAAATAAGCAAACAAAATATCTTCTGTCTTGTACTTTTCTTCATCTTGTCTTTGTTTTGTTTTGAAGACAGGGTCTCCTGTAATCTAGGGTGTCTTTGAGCTCACTAGGCAGCCTTCACTTCCCAAATCCTCCGACTAGTGTGATTACAGGTGTGGGTCACCACACCAGCTGACTTTGTGTTTTTCATTCATAAATAAAGCGCAGCGAAGCTTTCAAAAGAGAAACGGGGCACTCAACTCCTGCCTATTTTAAATTTTTAAAAAGATTTATTTCTTTTTATTTTTGTGTGTTAGTGTTTTGTCTGCATGTATGTAAGTGCAGGTATTTGTGCAGAGCTGTGGAGACCAATCAGAAGAGGGTGTTGGATAGTCTGGAACTTGAGTTACAGGCCTTTGTGAGCCGCCACGTGGATGCTGGAATCAAACCCAGTCCTCTGCAAGAGCAACAAGTTCTTTTAACTACTGAACCATCTCTCCAGCTCTAATATATATAAAATTTTAAAGATCTTGCCCCACCCTCCATCAACACAAAAAGGTGAAACCCATGCCTTTCTGTAGATGAGCAGAGACAGCAAGAAACTGTTAATTCCACTCTGTGAGAATAAGACCACCACCACAATTTTGAGTCAGGATGATGTATTCTGGCCAGGTCCATTCCAGAGTTCCCAGAAAATGGCCACGAGCTACATTGGCCAGGTGCTTATAAAGGCAAACCCACAAGGCTACGTGCTTCCCACCTTTGTCCAATCTGGGGCAAGCATATATCCTAATGTACTTCCTGTCTACATAAATTCTGCCTACATGTGATCCGGGCATATCCAGCGCAGTTTGGTCAACCAAACTTGTTTAGGGAAGTGAAAACATGTGGCTTGTTATCTTATATAAACAACAGCCTTCAGCATTTTAGGAAGTATCTTGGGCAAGGGACTTACAGGTTAGAGGCATTTTTGTTTTATGGTCTCTTCGGCACGGTCATTAAAAATAAAACATGACTTTGGCCCTCACATTCCCCCCTTGAGTTGTATCCTGAGTCAAATCCTCGACTCTGTGGTGGGTACCTGTTTATGTTGGGATCTAATAACCTTCAGCTTCATGGTACCCAGGCAGGAATTATCATTTAGTTAAGGCACTAATGACTAAGAGTCAAGAGTAATTAACAGAAACAGAAGGGCCAAAGGCCCGGAGACGGCTGACATCAGAGTTATCATCTAGGAGGAGCCTGGAAATAAGAATGGGAACCAGCCATTTAATTGATCTCAGGTCTCCTTTTTTTACAATTTTTTTTCTCTTAGTTCAGCCAGATTATTTCTAATGATTCCCAAACGGTTTTTTATAGAAGCGACAATTTTCTCTTAAAGCCTCCTTGTTCTACATAGAGCAGGTTGAGTGTCCTATCATATTGTAGAACTACTTCAACTAATGAATCTACCTGTAATAGATCTGGGCCTATTTGTTGTTGTTTGTTTTTCATTAAAATTTTTTTTTTCATTTTGGATGCCAGGCCCTGTTCCCCCTCCCCCCCTTCTCCAGATGCCCCACCCCCCATCCCACCCCCATCCATAAGTGTAAGCATTCTGAACCCACCCTTGGGACCCCCCAGTGTCTTATGTGATGTCCCCTTTAAGAAAAAAACTCAGGCCGGGCGGTGGTGGCGCACGCCTTTAATCCCAGCACTCGGGAGGCAGAGCCAGGCGGATCTCTGTGAGTTCGAGGCCAGCCTGGGGTACCAAGTGAGTTCCAGGAAAGGCGCAAAGCTGCACAGAGAAACCCTGTCTCTGTCTCGAAACAAAAAAAAAACAAAAAAAAGAAAAAGAAAAAAACTCCTCTCTCTCTCTCTCTCTCTCTCTCTCTCTCTCTCTCTCTCTCTCTCTCTCTCTCTCTCCCTCTCCCTGTGAAGGCCTAGACTTAACTTTACAGGCTCAGGAATGTGCCATGACAACTGGAAGGGATACAGAGCAGTATCCTCCTGTAGACATCCTGTCTGCAGTTTAGGCCCTTGAAGATATCTAGATAATCTTGCTGCGCAGCCCAGATAATCCTGTTCAGCGGGTTGTGCTTCCCCGCCAAAAGTCTAACCCAATGGTTTCAAATGTGGTTTCGCGCCCAAAGTCTAGACCAATAGTTTCAAAAAATCACCTTACCCCTTCTGCCCAATCCCAAATTGCCAATTCCTGGCTTGTGGTTTTTCCCTATAAAAACTCTACAGGCCCAGGTTGAACCTGAATAAAAGGACCCTTACGTGCTTGCATCAGAAACCGGCTCCTTGGTGGTCTCTGGGGGTTTCGTGAAACGGGTACAACATCCCTGTCTCTCTCTCTCTCCTTTCTCCTTCCCTCCATTCCCTCTACCCTTCTCCCAAAATAAACTTGCCATGTGGTTGTTGTGTCTGCCGTATGGGTAACTTTCCACTGTCTGCTGTGCCGAATGGCGTGTCTCACCCCGCCGTGGGGCACCTTGGTCCAAAACCTGCCAAGGCCTCGCGTGTGCCATATCATTACATTGGTGCTGCATGACTTGGATAGGCCCTCCTGGCAGCTCCTCACACGCCAGGATCCTGGACCCAGTCTACCCACAACAGGCTCCAGCTCACCCAATCACTCACCACCTTATCCAGCAGCGCTGGAGTAAATTTCAACTGGGTCGTTACATCCTCTCCGGAGCTGCCCACAGCTCCTTTAGGCCTTTCTGGCTTTTGCAACACCATCACTGGCTGTTACCTAAGGATGAGACCCCCTCTTGGAGCTTGGTTTTCGTTCTCACTGGCCTCCTTGAAAATTCTGGTACCAGGTGCGGGTGCGGAGACTCCTGGCGTAGCTAGGCTAAGCCGACCCGGTCGAGTGTGGTGACGGCCCTCTTCAGTCAGCTTGGCCCTGGTTCTTTCCTCCCCCTATCCCGGGGACGCCCAAGGCTACAGGCTGTAGGGATTTCCTTTCCCCCTCTCATCCATGGGAACCCTGTATTTTCCGGACATGTATGACTTCTGTGAGTGATCAGGGCCTGCCCCCACTCCGAAGTGGTCTTCCACTCTTTTCCTTTCCTCCCTCAAGCCTCTTCCACTAATTCTGCGGCGTGTGGTGTGTCTGCTTGGTGGCATACTTTGGCAGAGTCCGCCAAAGGTACCCACTTACTTCCTCCACCCTTGACAGATCTGCTCCCTCCCTCCTGTTACAATTTGCTTTCTTGTTCACTGGGCTGCTTTGCCTTCCATTCAGTACCTGCCGCTCGGGTCTCTGGTGGGGCTACCTGCCTCTGACCATCCCCCTTGATGTGAGACTGGCCTCAGTATTTCTTGGGCCAGACAGTCAGAAAACCGAGAAAAAATTCTCCACTTTCTTCCTTCTCCCTTCCTTATGACTTAGATTTACCTATTTAAAACAAAAACAAAACCTTGTGAATATGTATGTGGTCAGGCAGGCGCCATCTTGGCTAAGGTCAAAGAGGGACAGGTCATATGACCTCATGGCCATCTTTACGAAGGGCAGCAAAAAGTCACTTCCTGTCTGTGGCTCAAGCACCGGTGGGGTGCCTGGTGCTTGGGCCATCTGCCTTGGGGAGGTCAGGAAAGCTCCACCTCCAGCCGTGCATTGTTTGACAGGGCTGAGCTCAAACCTCTGGTCACAGTCTGGCATTCCTCTGCTGCCACTCTGGAGCTTATGTGGGCGGGGCCCAGAGACTTAGACCTCTTGTATAATATTAGAGGAACCAGCCTTAATATTATACATCCCAGCACACAGAGCTCTTAGTCCAGTCATTTATTCTTCCAAATCTTCTTCTCCGTCCTCCTGTGCCCTGGGAGTCCTGATATATATACACTTACAAGCAGTAAGTGTATATATCTTGGCAGTGCAAAGCCAGGCTTCCAGGGTCAAACCAAGGGGTGATAAGAATCACAAAGAGGGGCAGTAATTGCTAATTACCATTTGCAACCCAAAAGGGAAGTGACTAATGGGGAAATGAATTAACTAAAGGTTAAATTCGGGTAATATCTAAGAAGAGGGATCTTATGTGCTCCACTATAGTCTTTTTTTTTTTTTTTTTTTTTTTTTTTTTTTTTGGTTTTTCGAGACAGGGTTTCTCTGTGTAGCTTTGCGCCTTTCCTGGGACTTACTTGGTAGCCCAGGCTGGCCTCGAGCTCACAGAGATCCGCCTGGCTCTGCCTCCCGAGTGCTGGGATTAAAGGCGTGCGCCACCACCGCCCAGTGATAGTCTTAAACGTTATTGGTAGAAACGTTAAGAATCTATAAGTTGCTAGGTCAATGGGAGAAAATAAAACTGTCTTCCTTTTTCCTGTGGCTCCTATCAGTCCAAGCTATCTGCTGTTTTTCTGCAGGGTGGGGGAAAGTGTGCTCGGTCGCTAGGCAACCTGTGTACAGCTAGATGCCTCTGGTGATAGTTAAAGGGAGATCTGGAACTAGAGGAAGGATTTGGGAAAGGAGGTAGTTAAGCTTAATTGGCATATCCGCCAGGCCTTCTCAAATGGGTAGTCTGGATGCTTAAGTCTGTTCTTAGAGAGTACAGAGGTATCTCTGATAAGGCACTTTCCTCCATCTGGGATGGACCTGGCCAGATGCTGCCAATGATGATAATTACAGGGAGGCTTGAACTGGGGTTCTGGCTGAGCATAGCTGTTAGCGCAGGTTATATAAATATTCCTTTAGTAGAGGGGAGATTGTGCTCAATAAATGATGGAAAAGCTACAATAGCACACAAGAAACTCATAGCAGAAAACAAGTGATCAAAAGCCAAATATCATCAAGGCTCCTTGAGCCTCAGCTTACCTCTGGAAGGCCCTTGGCTTCTTCCAGGTATTAGCTTTGTCATAATCAGCTGAAATCCTACTTTGTATATTTTTGTGGCTTATAGCATAGACCTAGAGTTATCCTCTCCCTCCCGGGCTCTAGGGCATTAGCGGTGCCACATGCTGGCAATATGGCCACCTTGCCAGCTCATTTTATAGATTAAAAAAAACCAAGCCTTACTTTTCCTAAAGCTACTAGGTCTCTTGACATAAACAAATGGTTTAAATGCTTCAGATTACTTTCCCCTCCTATCATATTGTTATATTAAGATTTTAACATTAATAGAGTTCTGATGCAGTTTGGGTCACAAACTCAGGATTTTGGATTTTCTTTCAAAAGAACTCCAGATAGCCAGGTGGTGGTGGCACACGCCTTTAATCCCAGCACTCGGGAGGCAGAGGCAGGTGGATCTTTGTGAGTTCGAGGCCAGCCTGGTCTACAGAGCTAGTCCAGGACAGACTCCAAAGCTACAGAGAAACCCTGTCTCGAAAAACCACAAAAAAAAAAAAAAAAGAACTCCAGATAAATGAGTTTTCCTCACCTGTATATTCCTAAGGATGCTATTTTTTTTTTTCTCTCTTGGTCTCCCCTTCCCAATTACTAAGACCATGGGCCTAAAAGTTTCAAATAAGTTCATAAATTTTAACTCCTGTCTGAAATGATAAACATAACGCTGGTTATGGCACTGGTTACCGGCGGAAAGGTCACAGTCACAACAGAACCCAGTTGCTTAGTAGCGGAGAGCTTTATTAGGAGGAAGGGGAGGAGGGATAAAGGACCAGGCCTGGGGAGGAAAGAGAGAAAGATGGTGGGGTGGGGGGAGAGGGAGCAGAGCAGAGAGAGGGTAAGGTCTGCATCCAGCTTTTAAGAGCTCCCGGTAAGGAGTTACACTACGCATGCGCTGACTGTGTGACCACACTGCATGCATGTAGTTGCCAGTGACATAAGACGCAAGACCTTTTGTATGTGCGGTCACACAGCTGGAGTAAAGGCAGAATTCTAACACTGTCTCTAGTCTATATTTCAGTGGGCTTCCATTTGGCTGACTAACATATCCAGGCATCAGCCCCTGACTTCAACCTGTGAGACATGGACTTGCTGAAAGCTGATATAGACCAAGCCAGCCGATATGAATGCTCCTTGTTTCCAGCTGGATCAAATCAGATGCTTTTGGTTAATGCCCCAAATTCCCTCCTTACCTTTGACTAGCCTTTCAGCCTCCCTGGGCTCTGACCACTTGCACCCTGTTTCCGCTTGAAACAGTTATGGAAGAGAATATGTCGTCCTATGCTCCCTGTTCCCAAAACAGGCTAAAAGGCTAAGTTAAAGATAAAACCCCTGGCATAGGGGACAAATTAGGTACCTAATACCCACTGATATATCAGAAAACTGGACCCAATATTGTCAATTAACAGGTTTATTAACTGAAATGGTTCTGCAGTAGGATAAGACACTTAACTTTCTTTATGCAGAACCAAAGAGGTATTATATGACCTTAAGAAATTATTATTTCTATATAAATCATTCAAGATTATAATCTAGCTGTACTCAAAGATCAGAACTACAGGACCTTAAAAATGATAATAGATGCAGATATTGCTACCAACGGCTTAAAAGTATCTCTCCTTACTCAAGGTCTATTCAGGCTTAAGAATGTAAGTCTCCTTGTCCTTGCTAAATTTATCTGTTCAGATTAACAAAAGCTAACATAGAGATTTACACCTCTAGAGAATTTAAATAAATGATGGCATACGTTTGATAAATAAGGTATTTGAAAAACAAGATATATATGATGGAGTTTCTGGTCCTCCAAGAGGGTCCTTTTCTCAGAGGGTCCTTTTCTCAGAGTTGGGCCTCACAAGACCCTTTTCTCCTGTTCTTATTCAGCTCTCAGATCTTTCCCCTGTCACTCTTCTTTACCTTCTCAGGAGACAGGAAGTCCTAGCCTTATGGAAGCTGCTAAGATACTGGAGACTTAGGGAATACTAACTGATAGTCATTCACACCTAGTAGACAGGCAGCCTCAAATGCTCAGAGATCTACAGAATATGACATTTAAAATGTTCATCAAAAAGTTATTATATCAGATAGAGACTCTCAGATCCTAGCAGTGACCCAAGGTCTCCAATGAAGACTATGAGGCACCATGATGTCTCCATGTGGATGATGGCAACGCTGATCTCTGGGCAAGATACTTCAATGTGACACCTGCCACCAGGACCTGGCCCAGACTGTGGACAAACAGCAGGACATTGGAGAATTGATTGTACCTCTTTTGCCTAGACAAAGTAAGATCAGTCTTCCCTATGTCCCTCTTCCATAAGAAAAGCTCCCACCTTATGGACTTTGGCAGCTGAAGATTGATGCTGTTCTGATACTTCTGCTTCCAATGATGTGGAGACCTGGGTATGGACTGGTCCTTGTCATTTTTAATAGACTCAAACGCTGTTTGGTCTGTACTCAGATACGATTTATCCTTCTCAGATCTCTGATTCCATTTGATGACCAGGCTTTGCTTCAGCTGCCTTCTCAGTTCTGTATATAAAATCCACAGGTCCCCCTCTCCTAGGGCTACTACTAGGTCTAGATACAATTTACTTTGTTACCAGATCAGATAAACTCACAGAACAGATTCCAATGTAACTTTTTACTATTGACTGCTCTGGTATATCCTGGTTTGTTTATATGAAGACAGAAAAGCTATCTCACGTCTGTTCACTTACATATCCTTCTCAGGTCTAATGATGTTTAGGGAAGCCTTCCGCCTCCTTCTTCACTCACCCAACCACTTCTATCCAGTAAATGGCCTCTGGTTATAGATTTAAAGATCTGTTTAATTGGGCTGAAACCAGCCCCTAAAATATGTTCACTCCTTTTAACCCAAAGCCATAGCCTTTTGCTAGGACATGAAGATGTAAATGTGTTCCAGTTGTTTTACATACTTACAGGTTCCCACATAGATTCCACCCCTCCTGCCAGACTTGTGCCAAGACCAACCCTCAGGGGCTCTTCAGATACACCGACAGCCCCAGCACCGGCTCTGAGGATGCCAACCACCAACCAAGGATGTCAACTGGCAAATACTGCTGGGTTAACTTTGCCCACTGGCCCACTCGTGAAAACTCTGTTATCGCCTAATTCATGGACACTTTTTACAGGATGAATGGAGGCATTTCCACCTCCAGAGAAGTAGCAGATCCAATGGCTCCCATACTCCTGATTTGGCGTACCATTCCCCCAAGCTCCTGGAACATCACAGCTGCAACCTGTCCTCTCAGCTCCCTCAAGGAACAGACACCTGAGATCTCCATGCCTGAGGTCTCCATGATGACAGCTAACTGAATGCTTCTTCACTCACACCTACCGCTGTGTGTGACCCCAACTCCCAACTACTTCCCCCTCCCCACTTCACGCCTTGTCAGTAGAAATCAGTCTCTAGAATTCAGCGCCCTCATTCCCCCCCCCTGTTCTACTTGCTATCCATAACTCAACTTTTTTTTTTTTTTAAGATTTATGTATTTATTATGTATACAGCATGTATGACTGCAGGCCAGAAGAGGGCACCAGATCTCATTACAGATGGTTGTGAGCCACCATGTGGTTGCTGGGAATTGAACTCAGGACCTCTGGAAGAGCAGTCAGTGCTCTTAACCTCTGAGCCATCTCTCCAGCCCCATAACTCAACTTTTTATAATAATCCAAAAGGAGGAATGTTAGCATTCTGAACCTGCCCTTGGAACATGCCCAGTGTCCTAATGTCATCTTATGTGATATCACCTTTAAGAAAAAAACTCCTCCCCCTTCCTCACTCTTTCTCCCCCCCCCCTTTCCTTCTTACCTCTCTCCTTTCTCCTTCCCTCTATTCCGTCTACCCTCCCCTCAAAATGAACTTGCCACATGGATGTTGTGTCTGCTGTATGGGTAACTTTCCACTGTCTGCCATGCCAAATGGCATGTCTCACCCACTGTGGGGCACCTTGGTCCAAAACCTGCCAAGGCCTCCTGCGTACCATATCATTACAATAAGGCCTCCCCTGGGGAGTCAACAAAATCTAGCATAACAAGTTGAGGCAGGGCCTAGCCCCTTTCCCCTGCATTAAGGCTGAGCAAGGTATGCAATGCCACCATAAGGAGTGGGAGCCAAAAAGCCAGTTCATGCACCTGGGATAAATCCTAGTCCCACTGCCAGGGGTCCCACAAACAGACCAAGGCACACACTGTCACCCACATTCAGAGGGCCTCGTTTGGTCCCCTGCAGGCTCCCCAGCTGTCATTCTAGGGTCTATGAGCTCCCACTAGCTTGGGTCAGCTGTCTCTGGCTTTCCCCATCATAACCTTGACCCCCTTTGGTCATATGATCCCTCCTCCTCGCTTTGACTGATCTCCAGGAGCTCGGCCCAGTGTTTGGCTGTGGATCACTGCATCTGCTTCCATCAGTTACTGGATGTAGGTTCTATGATGACTATCAGGGTAGTCACTAATCTGATTACAGGGGAATGCCAGTTCAGGCACCCTCGCCACTGTTGCTAGGAGTCTTATCTGGGTTTGTCCTTATGGATTCCTGGGAATTTCCCTGGCACCAGGTTTCTCCCTTACCCTGTTAAATGACAAATCTACAGTTACCCTAGCCATCAACGCCATCAGAGATCTGAGAAGAATACATTTTTAGCAGGAAGTATAATCCAAATGGCCTATGTATCAGTTAAAATGACAGAGACTTACCCACTACCTAGATGGTCACCCTACATTCCCATGGTCTTGATGGCCTCACTGGAGGCAGAGGTCCCAGGGCAGTATCAGTGTCCAGCCACCAGGCCCAGAAGATCTGAGAGGCTTTCCTGTGGATAAGGAACTTGGGGGACTGACTTTACCTTGTGTAGGCAAAGTGGGGCAATCAATTCTCCAGTATCTTGCTTGTCCACAGTTTGGGCAATGTCCTGGTGGTAGGCGAGGCATTGAGGCAGTTATGCCTAGTGGTTAGCATTGCCACAATCCAGGTGGGAGTCATTGGAGACCCATCTGTCTTCTTTGGAGACCTCAGGGTTTCCACTAGGAGGGGCATTTCTGTCTTATCACAAGAAGCTTTTTCCATTAAACATTTAAAATGCTATATTAGCCGGGCGCTGGTGGCGCACGCCTTTAATCCCAGCACTCGGGAGGCAGAGGCAGGCGGATCTCTGTGAGTTCGAGGCCAGCCTGGTCTCCAAAGTGAATTCCAGGAAAGGCGCAAAGCTACACAGAGAAACTCTGTCTCGAAAAACCAAAAAAAAAAAAAAAAAAAAAAAAAAAAAAAAGCCATATTCAACAGCTCTCTGAAGAGTTTGAGGACCATACTCTGTTAAGTAAGTCTGAGCTAAACAAACTTTGCTTGTTTTTTAGTTACTTGTTTTAGGCTTAACCTTGAAAATACACACAGTAGGCTAGATAAAGCTTTTTCATGTAATTAATTACATTAGTACTTAGCATGAATACAAGTATAGTTCTGAATACATTAAAGAATTTGATAATTTATAAGGTGACTGATCATTAACTTGCATGTCTTAATCATCTTTAACAGTTTACAATATGTTAATAGCTTTTAGATAATTTATAAGGTGACTGATCATTAACTTGCATGTCTTAATCATCTTTAACAGTTTACAATATGTTAATAGCTTTTATAAGATTAGGATTTTATAGCTTTACCCCTATTAGGTTTAGGCTTAAAAAAATAACAATTTCTGAACTGAAGCTCTTTTAGAATCAACATAAAACTTTTAGTCATAACTACAGTCCATAGAGAGACTGCCAACTTTACTTTCTCGGTCTTTTCATACTGCACCAATAAACTTACAGACCTTGATGTACAGAAAGTTCGTATAAACCAACATTCTCAATTTTTTGGCTGTTCTGCTTTATTCTTTTCTCCCTATCAGAGTCAGATGGCTTGCCTGACACAGAACATAGAGAAGACTTTAAAAGCATGCCTGGGTCTAAAAGGGGAGAGCCATAATCCAATTCCAGAGACAGCTTTTAAATAAGTAGAACAGCATAAAACAATTTTAATATTTTCCACACTCAAAAGACATTTGAATCCCTACTAAACTGAGCCCAGTGGCCAGAAAGCTCAGAAATAAATTCTGAGCCCTGACCATCAAAGCAGCCAGGGTAGCAGTATCAGTGGGGGCAGCTGGTGGCTGGCATAGGCAGAGACAGCAAAACAAAACGAATAACCACAGAACACAGAAAGCTCACACGCTCGGAGGAGATCAGTCAGGAACAAATGTGGTGGCCGCCATCACTCACACACTTAACTGAGCCTCACCCATTTCTGTCTTGGCTCCATGTTTCCAACAAAACTTACAGATACACCGGAAAACAGAGACCCATCCACACACCCAAAACAGACAGACAAAACTTTTAAACAACCAGTGTTGGTTTAAATGTGGCGGCACTGTGTTATTCATTAAGCGGCGCTGTTACCGTGCGAGAAAGGCCACGAGGCACGACAAAACCCATTATCAGAGCGGGGGTTTTATTAGAAGGGAAGAACAGAAGAGAGCGTGACCAGGCCTGTGGAAGACGTGGAGAGAGAGAGAGAGAGAGACAGAGAGACAGAGAGACAGAGAGAGAGAAACAGAGAGAAAGAGAGAGAGACACAGAGAGAGAGAGAGAGAGAGAGAGAGAGAGAGAGAGAGAGAGAGAGAGAGAGAGAGAAAGAGAGAGAAGGAGAAGAAGGAGAAGGGGGAGGGGTCTGTGTTTCACTTCTTATGGATTTCCCCTGCGCATGTGCATATGGGCTTATGGAGCTATGCCACGCATGCGCAGATCGCGTGATCATGCTGCACATAAATCATACAATCATGCAGCGCACAGATTACGTAGGATGTAAGGCCTCTTGCTTGGCTACTGAACTGTGCATGTGCAGTCATGCAGCTAGGGGAGTGGCCAGGAATCCCAACAACCAGAACCAGGTGGGCGGTTGACATCTCACTTCTTGTTCTGGATGGGAGAGTATTTGGGCCCCCATCAAGCCCCGTCCATGTCCCAGATCAGGATCCCACAGAACAGAAACAGACTATAACTTACCAGGAGGCCTCAGCAGATGCTTGGTGCTTTTCTCAGCATGGCAGTTCACTCTGATAGTCCACATAACTGAAGGCACGCCTCAGAGCCTTGGAATGTCTCGAGACAGGTGCCACCAGAGGTGGCCCCTCAGCTCCAAAGTTCTAGAGTGAAGGTCTGGCTTTCGAATCTGAATCTCGCTGGGGCCTCCAGAAAATGTTAATCCCACTGTGAGAGAATAAGACCACTACCACAATTTTGAGCCAAATTTGAAGCAAGCTTAAATACTGACCAGGATGTGGACTCTGGCCAGTTCCATCCCAAGGTTCCCTAAAATGTCCACAAGCTACATTGGCCAGATGCTTATAAAGGCAAACCCACTTCGTTCAATCACAGGTAAGCACACATTCTGACACGCTCCCTGCCTACGTGCCTCCCATCTATGTGTGATCAAACACATCCAGCACAGTTGGTGAAGGGGCCTTGGAGTTGGCACAGAACATACCCAGACACCAAATTCTCAGCGCAAAGAAGATTTTATTATTCAGAGGGACAAGGAGTGGGCTGCCTCTGGATCGAGCAGAGACAGCAATGACTGACCTGCACGCGGCCATTTTAAGGGCTCTGGCATGGGAAAGGAGAAACGGGGTATCCCTTCCCTGGAGAGAGTTGGGGTGGCTGTCTCTGATTGGGTAGGAGGAGAACAAAGGAGATGAGGAAGCAGGCTTTTCATCAAGCAGTCCTGTGCCATTTTATGAGGTCGTGTGCCTTTGGTCATGTAGCCCGGTGGGTTTGAGAGACTGTATCAAGACCACCAGTTGGGTCAACCAAACTTGTTCAGGGAAGTGAAAACATGTGGCTTGTCATCGTATATGAACAAGAGCCTCCAGCATTTCAGGGAGTTATCTGTCCTTGGGCAAGGGGCTTACAGGTTAGAGGCATTTTTATTTTATAGATCTCTTAGGCGCAGTCATTAAAGCTTAAAACGTAACCTTGGCTCTCACAGACCTAGGGCTGCCATCCTCCTTAGTGTCACCCTCCATCTCAGACGGGCCCCTCCAGGATCTATTGATTCTCACCTCCATGGGACCATTAGGGAAGAGAGTGACCATACTCCCCAGAGAGCATCCTTCTGAGGGACTAGGGGCCAGCTCCCCGGCGGGCAGACGGACAAGGTAAAGAGGCTCCAGGGAGGTTAATGTGCTCATTAGGTTAACTGCATCGCTAGGATAGGTCACAGGCCTTCCCACTGTTCCACAGAAATTCCTCTTCTAGCTTTTGGGTTGTTTTTGCTTTTTGTTTTGCAGGGACAGGGTGTCTGTAGCCCAGGCTGGCCTCACATTCACAGCAATCCTCCTGCCTCAGCCTCCCAGCCGCTCCTTTTCTGGTGTATACTTTTGTGCTTTGTAACCACTGGGCAGGGTCTCATCGTGTGAACTCTCACACTGAGGTCATGCACAGGGAAATCAAAGGGCAGCAGTGTTTTTGGGGTGAGGCTCCAGGACACATAGAACCTGAAACACCAGTACCCTAGGGCCACCCTTCCTGCTCTGGGCAGCTGCTGAGTCATACTCCTCACCTAGGGGAATTGAAACTGATCAGGTGGGAAGCACTCGTCTAAAGGGGTATGGAGAGGGGATCCAGGATCCCTTTATGAGGCAGAACAGGGACAAGGGCTTGGGGTGTCCCAGCCTGCCCTTAGATCCCTCCCCAGCTTGCCCTCCTGTAGGGACAGGCCTACAGGGAGGGCCTGATGCTCACAGCTGGTTTCCAGGAACAGTGTGGGTGGAAGGGCCCAGGTAACAGCAGCAGCAGGGCCAGCCCTCCCTACCTTCAGGCTCTAATAAGCTTTAGGAGGGGGGGCGGGGGGGGGAGTTAGCATTATGGAGCTCCAAAGAGAGTGAGCCAGAAGTTTCTACTGGGCTGTGTAGTTGAAGGGTATGGCTGGAAATTGGCATTTTTTGAACAATTGTCCCTGTAAGGTTACACATTTAGAAAGCATCTTAAAGAAAAAGAATGCCTTGCTTTACCAGCATGGATGACCACCATACGCACAGGGTGCCAGGTCCCCTCTTGGGGCCCAGTCATGGAGAAGGCCAGCTCCTGAGCCTCACAAGCCCTCCAGGAGTCTAGCTGACCCCTGAGGAGTCTGTGCTTGAGGAAAGAGAAACTCCCCGAAGAAGCTGATGAGTCTTAAGGCTTTCCTGAGCGCCTGTGCATGCCAGGAGAGGAGCATGGTTCACTCAGCCTTAGATTAAGGGGACCATGCTACCAACTAACCTTTGCTTCCAAAGGGTATTAAAACAATCGGAGTCATTACGGTTGGTGGTTATGTAAGTTGCTACCTGTAAACTTGCTGTGAAGGAAGTGAGTTCAACTCAACCAGGTGTTGCTGAGGGCCGTGGGAGTATACAGCAGGTGACAACTAGTGTTTGACAAGCCCATCCACCAGGTATAACTCCCTGATGGGGAGCCCCATCTGGCAAAGCTGTGGGGTCCCTGGCTGTGGAAACCGATTGTTTTCTGTCTGTAACTTTCTTGGGTACCACTGCTCTGCCTCCCTATAAGAACAGCTGTGGGGTGCTTTCCACAGCCCTTTGGTAGTGTGTTCTACATCTCTGGACACACATTTAGCTGTGGATTTCTGTTTAAGCTGTACAATACTGATAAACAGAAATATTACCAGAATATTCTTCTCTACTGACACAGGAAAGTAACAGCATTCTCCGTCTCAAAGACAGCCTTTTACACGTTTTGCAAAGACCTTAGAACTAGTCCAAGACAGACTAAGCTGCCCCTCCAGAATATACACAAAGACTAATTCTCAGGTATTGTTTATTGCTAAATCAAGGCCAGGCTGTTTACCCTTGCAGTAGCTCTCTTTCTGCGTGTACCCTGACCGCTCAAGGTTCAGCCAATTGTTTAATGTCTGGGACCCCTCACCAATTTAGAGCTCTGTGCATGGGTCAATATGACATCACTGGCCTAAGAGAAGCTACGTGACTTATCTTGTGTTTTGAGAATGGGTAGAGCCCTGAAAATGTAACTTACAATTGTCCAGAGTTTGGCTGTGAGGGAGCAGCCTCGGTGGTGTGGAGAGAGATGGCTGTGTAGAGCTGTGTGAGAGCTGCAGAATATGAGTGAGGGGTGTGTGTGTGTGTGTGTGTGTGTGTGTGTGTGTGTGTGTGCGCGCGCGCGCGCGCGCGCGCGCGCGCGCGCATTGAGAGATGAAGAAGCATGAGAGAAGTGAGGGAGGGAGTGAGTAAAGAGTGAGTGAGTAAAGAGTGAGTGAGTAAAGAGTGAGTGAGTAAAGAGTGAGTGAGTAATGTAAAAGAAGACGTGTGAGTGAATGTGAGAGAGCTGCGTGAAAGAACTGCTGCTACAGAGAGGAGCTGTGCCTGAGTACCCTGTAAAGCGCTGTGTGGTGAGAGAGCTGTGTGAATGAGGTGTGTAGCTGTGGCTGCGTGGAGATTTGTAACTGTGTAGAGACAAGGAGGATGACGCTGTATAGAAAGGAGACGTAGAAGAGAAATGTAGGTAAAAGAAAGGTGTGTAGCCCTGTGAGAAGATGTATGTACGTAAAGATATGGAGCTGTGTGGAAACAGAAAGAGTCGGAGACCATTTTTAAGCTGAAGTAAAAGAGAAAGTTAACACCAGAAAACATGTGTATTTTCTTATTTTACCAGTCAGGTAGATAAAAACTTTATTTCTAATGACCCTAGAAAATGTCTAGCCCTCAGATAGATAAGAACCTCATCACCTTTGCGGATTTTCTTGCATTACCCTGGAGCAGGCTCCCCATAAGGCCCTGACAAGGTATGAGGAAGGTGTGTGTGTGTGTGTGTGTGTGTGGTCACAGCAGCTAGGTGAACCTAGGCCAGAGGTCCACTCTCAGTGCCTCAGTGTCCTCGCTGTAAAACGAAGCTGGTGACAGGTCTGCTTCATGAGGGGACCCGGGGTGGATGAACTGGGGGTTGTTAGGGCTCTTGCCATGGTGGTAAGGCCGGGGTGGACTCCTGAGCGGGGGTGGGTCTGAGCATAGCGCCTGCCGTGGACAGCACAGTAAGACGATGATGAGCAGAGGGACTCTGTCTGTTCACATGTGTATGCACACCTATGTCCCCAGGCAGCAAGGCGGCTCCCAGGGACTGCGTGGAGACCCAAGCACCATGGCCAGGTTCCCTGGAGAAGATCCAGGGCCAGTCTAGCAGCCCCAGGGTCCAGGCTAAGGAGGTGGGAGGGGTCACAAATAGTCAGCAAAGACAGAAGAGGTATGTTTACTTTAGAGAGAGTCCCCAGGTGACAAGAGGAGGGACAGAATGGGGGGACGAGCTGGAGGAGGCTGGAGAGATGGAGACTGCGCACTGGGCTGTGTCCTGGGGAGCCGTGGGCACAGAGGTGGCATCTGTGTTAGGAAACGGCGGTGTTCACAGGTGTGTGGGGTATGGAAAGCATTGCTGCAGGGGAGAAGGTCCTGGTACAATATTAACTGCACAGAGATACCACGTGTAATAGGAAACTGGATCCTGGCAGATATCCTGTCTGCCTGGCAGCCACATGGATCCAGAGTCCTGTCTCTAAGTGCGTTCTATTGATTATTACTGGCCAATTCCATATGGGTGTGTGTGGCCCTGATCTATCTAACAGGGGGGCATGCAGATGGGGGAACAGAGGGTGTAGACAGCATCTAGAGGCTACCGATACAGACCCAGTAAGGATGCACTAGACATTTTTTTGTGGATTTGTTTTGTGTTGTTTTGATTCAGGGTCTCACTATATAGCCATGACTAGTATAGAACTTGCAGTATAGCCCAGGCTATCCTCAAACTCCCAATGATCCTCCAAACTCTATTCCCAAGTTCTAGAATTGCAGGTGTGCACTACTCTTCCCAGGTAATATTCTTCCCTTTAAGGAACAAAGGCAGTCTGGGGAGAGAGCTCAAAAGGCCACCTACTCATGAGGATCTGAGTTTGAATCCCAGGAACCCAGGTCAAAGCCAGAATTGTATCACGGGCATCTGTAATCTCAACAGTTCTATGGGGAGTTGCAAAGTGAAGACAGGGGAGTTCTCAAGAGTTCAGAGACCAGCTGAACTGGTATGTGTGCAGAAAACCAACAAAGAGATCCTGTGTCAAACAAGGTGGAAGGTGAGGAATGATACCAGAGATTATACACACACAGACACACAACACACACACAATTCAATACACAATACACATGCATACATATACATAATATATACATATATGCATACACACACACACACACACACACACACACACACACACCTGCAAAGCCTGGTGCAATGGAGGATCAGGATTCAAGGCTAGCCTGGTCTACATGAGACTCTGTCTCAAAAGCCAAAACAAAGGCTAGAGAGATGGCTCAGTTGTTAAGAACACTGGTTGTTCTTATAGAAGATCTGGGTTTGGTTCCTAGATGCACACAGTGGCTCATAACTCCAGTTCCAGGAGTTCCAGACCATTTCCTCTGGCCTCCATGGGCACCAGGCACACACGTGGGGTGTACAAGTATGCACAAAAGCAGACATTCACACACGTACAATATTTTTTTTCAATCTTAAGAAAACAAAAACAAAGAAACAAACCAAACCTTCCTGGTGTCTTTCTGTTCTCTTTGTGCCTTGCTGGGGATGGAATTCAGCGCTCTGAAACACCAGGCGAGCAAACAGTCTCCTATGGAGGCAAGCTCCAGCCTCATTCCAGTTTGATGGGGAGACTGAGGTACAGAGATGGGAGGAGACTCTCTCAAGGTTCCTTGTACAGTTTGGGATGAGTTTTGTCAGCCTTTCACAGAAAGTGCCCTGCTATGGATATCACTCTGTATAAATAAAATGCTGATTGGCCAGTAGCCAGGCAGGAAGTATAGGCGGGACAAGCAGAGAGTTCTGGGAACAGGAAGGCTGAGTCAGGAGACGCTGTCAGTCGCTGCCATGAGTACCAACGTGTAAGACACTGGTAAGCCACGAGCCATGTGGCAAGGTATAGATTTATAGAAATGGGTTAATTTAAGATGTAAGAACTAGATAGCAAGAAGCCTGAGCCATTAGGCCAAACAGTTTAAGTAATACAAGTCTCTGTGTGTTTGATTGGGTCCGAGCAGCTGCAGGACTGGCGGGTGAGAGAGATTTGTCCTGATTGTGGGCCAGGCAGGACCAGGTAAATTCCAGCTACAGAGACCTGAAAACCACATGAGTTTGTTCTTTCATCTGAAAGAGGTTGGATGTTGGTGTCAGGGCCAGGCAGCCAGCTCCACCATCATGGGGGCTCCAGCTCCTTTTCCAGTACCCTACACCATCTTTAGTTTGTTACTTCATGAGCTAAAGTAGCTGCTGGAGCCTGTGCCATCACACCCGTATCCCACTATCCTTATGATACATGTTTGCTCAATTGAACTCTCTATTAGCCACACCCTTAACACCCACATGGCCTCAACACCATCAGGTGAACACAGGGTGCCAGGAAAACACACACACACACACACACACACACACACACACACACACAAACACAAACACACACGGTCTCGTGTAGTAGCCCAGGCTGGTCTCAAACTCAATGAGCTTCCAATCTTCTGTCTCTACCTCCTGAGGGCTGGGATTACAGAGGTGCACCACCACGTGCTGAGATTACAGGGGTGCACCACCATGTGCTGGGATTACAGGGGTGCACCACCATGTGCACCTGTATATTTAGCACTAGGGATGGAACCCAGGGTTCCATCTGCAAACTGCAAGTCATCCTGTGAACGTTGCCCACTGAGGAGGGGCTTACTGAGTCTTTTCTCCCCGGGGTGGAGCTTTTATCTCTGTTGGGAGGAACAATGGCTGAGGTCGGGTGTTTACACAGAGTTCACACCCGCCCTGCTGGAAGCCCTCACCCAAACTGCTCCCTCCATGTTCCTGGCCTACACTGCTGATGGTCTTCTGTTAGTCCTTCTGTCCTTCCTGTCCCCCCTTCCTTCTACCCAGCTTCATGGGACACAGCAAACCTCCCCCCCCCCCCCCCCGCATGCTCTGTAGCTGTCCCCAGGAAAGGAGCCAGGGTTGATCTGATGCCAGGTTGCATTCTGAGCAGCACTGGGCACAGGAGATTTTTCCATTTGAGATTTGAAGCCCACAACAGCCCTGTAGAGTTCAAGAATTGACAAGTCCAAGATTCATAGTCTCCCCAGGCAGGTGGTGAGCGGCAGAATCCAAACTCTGGCTCCTCATGACGGCACAGGAAGTGCTCTTAGCCGCCGAGCCATCTCCCCAGCCTCAGCAGTATCTTGTGAGCACAGCAGAAGCTCAGGAACTGAGCGGTTAAGATCCCTGGCTTCTGATGAGGAGTCAGGATCAGGTCTGGGCCATCACCTGGGTACCCCACGGATGCAATCTTGGGCCCATCCCTGGACTTCTTTACCTGCCCCGCCCCCAGATGAACCCATGGCACTGCTAGGAGGATTAGACTAAGGACAGACGTTCAGAGCAGAAAGCCCACAAATGGCTCTTCTGTTTGCTCTGCTTCTGCCAACCTCCAAAGCAGCTCTCTGCACCTGTGGATTGGCAATGAGAGGCTTCCAGAGGTCAGAGACGAACTCTGTTCCCCCTCCTTCAGGCTTCTATCAAATGAAAGGCACTTTAGCTAACAGGGGACCAACTGGGTCTGCATCACTTACTTTGTTACTGCTGGGGACATCACTCTTTCTCTGTGGGCCACAGCCCTGTCATCTCCTCCTGTCGCCTTCTGTTTAAAGATACTTAAAATTTTTTTTCAGTTGTGTGTGTATGTACGTGTGTGCATACACATGAATGCAGGTGCCTGTGGAGGCCAGCAGTAGATCCCAGGGAGCTGGGGTTACTGACATGGGTGCTGAGAACTGAACTCTGGTCCTGGGCAAGAGCAGGATGTGCTCTTAATTAACCACTGAGCCATCCATGTCTCCGGCCCTGGAACTTGCTATCTAGTTGATGATGGCCTAAACTCTTGACTCTCCAGTCCTGGCTCCATAGCACCTCCTTTAGGAAGGTGCTCCTTAACTCCTAGAAGGGGTTCAGACCCCTTAGCTCCCCATTCCTGCCCTCCTATGCCATCCACCCACATGGTCCCCAACAGTCATCTAGACCGTCAAAATAAACATGAGCCCCAGGAGACCTTGGTAAAACTTTATTCACAAACTCCAGACCCCCAGGCCTGGCTCAGCCAGAGGGTACATTCTTAGCAGTGGCAAAAACCCCAATATAACACGTTCATCAAGACTAACCATTTTAATTTAAATTAAAGCATTTCTGGAAGACAAATGCAATTGATAGAAAATATAAAAACTTTTACTGTACAAATTTTACATCACATTCAAAATAAGCAAATAAACGTGTGCCTTGTGGCCACAGAGACCCTGGGAGCACACGGATGATGTCCTGGCTAGCGCTGCACACAGCATGGCTATTCCACCCCGCTCTGTCACTACAGAGCAACAGAGGCCTGCCACTCCCAGCCTGGACCACAAGAAGACAATGGCCAAGGGTTTTGATTTGGTGCACAGGAGCGGCCAGACCAGCACTAGCTAGGATTCATGACTTCGCTGCCACTCTGATGGGTCAAGGCCTCCTTGGAGGCGAGGCTGGGAACTCAGAGTGCCTGGAAAAGGACAAAAGTTTCTGCTGGACTCAGACTGTAGGTGGCCAGGCCCCCTGCAGCTCAAGCCTCTTTTCATTGCCTTCACAGTGGCTGCAGGGGCTGAATTCACAGTATCTGTCATTCTTCATGTGTTTCCCAGGAGACAAGGAGAGCACAGAGGAGGCCGACTTTCCTAACCTCAATTCACAGTCTCTTAAGTAGAAAAAGGAAACAGGGACCATGACGGGGGACTCCCTTAAATGAAGGGCAGTACGGAGGAGGCCTCAGAGAGGAAGTGGGGAAGGTTCCAGCACCCTTGGAGCCAAGTGGCCCCAGGGTCCCAGGCAGATGTTGGGTCCCCTGCATAATGGCCCCCAGCAGATAGACAGCTCCTTAAGGTAGGGGCCATGACTACACCTATCTGGTCCCCAGCACAAGACCACATTCACTGCAGCACTCACAGCTTTCTGAACAGAGATGTTCACAGTATAGAGCGAGACCCAGGCTCGCTGTCAGGGGGCTGTGTGTGATGCCCTGTGTGGTTTGGTGCGGCAGGATGACTGAAGGCGTTGACCCAGCTGCCAGCCTGATAGATCATGTTCTACCTGGGAGGGGAGGTCAATGTCATGACATTCGCAAAGTGAAATAATGGCCAGAGGCTCAGACACTGTGGCCTCCAGGGAGGTACACACAGAGGCTGCAGTTATACACCATGTGGTTCTGGAGTCGGGAGCTCACACCAAGGGCTAGGGTGGGAAGCCAAAGGGATGAGGAAGGGACACGACAGTTCCCTTTCAGAGGACATATGACCCACGCAGAGCTGAACACAGGCTCACAGCTCTTCCTCCCCACACTGGGGCAGGGTCAAGATGCTCCTGTCCCAGCTCTCCCGTAGCATGAACAACCGCTGGGTGGGGGTGGGGGGGATGTAGGCAGAGCCCCACAACTTCTCAGAGAATGGCCTGTTTTATCGGACCCCTGGACCAGGCTCTAACGCAAGGGCAGGTTCTGAAAACTGAGGATGTGTTTGGTGTTTGTTTTAACGAAGAGGGAGCCACACGGCCATGCCACAGCGGGATTGTGAGCCTAGGGGCCTGGATCTAACCACCCCTCCACTCCCATTTCTTCCGCACTCTGGTTGTGGGGGTCTGGCGCTGCCCAACCGCTGCTCAAGGACTGCTCTGCTCTGTAGGTGACAGTTTCTGCAGAGCCCATCTGACTTACCCCGACCCAGCCCTCCTGCTCGCTGGAATGAACACGAACAGACGTCCGAGGCTCACAGATAGGGACTTACTAGGTACGTCTTGCTGACGTGTCTGGACAGCCTCACGCCCCCATCTGAGCTCAGGGCACACACAGGAGTCAGAACGGGCTAAAAGGCGTCGATGAGACAGGGCAAGTGGAAGTGGTCTGGAAACTTCTGGCACGGCAGAGGTGAGTTTTAAAGTGCTAGGGTCACCAAGGCTGTATTTGCCTCTTCCCGACTCTCATCAACCAAGAACTCACTGTACACACAGCTGACGGGTGAGCTCTTGGCTCCGGGGGTAAATGTGAGGCACTGGGGGTAGGGGGTGGTGATACAGGCGTAAATGTGAGGCACTGGGGGTAGGGGGTGGTGATACAGGCTGAGTTCCACAGCCTTCATGTCTGCCTGGAGGCCTCAGAGAAGCAGCAGATGTCTCCACAGATGTGTGATCGTTTCCTTCTGCTGTGGTAGAAGCTGGGCTAAGATCCATCAGATCCATCTAGAAGCCACTAGGATTCTGTCTGTACTTTTTTAGCACACCAAGCCCGGATCAGAGCAGAAACTAAATCCAAACTCTTCAGGAACTCCTGACCCCATAATCCAGAAGAGTTCCTAGCCAAGCTTTCTCCCACAAGCTAAGGAAGGGCTGATGTTCCTCATGGACAAAGAGAGGGACCAGTGGGGGTCAGGGCCAAAGCACAGGCCAGGGCAAACCTCCCGTCATGTCCTCTTTCCCCAGAACAGCTACATTCATGCTGCTTTTCTTCCTTCTTGCTCACCCCTGGGCCCCTCACTGCTGCAGGACCTTAGAGAAGGGGGTGGGGAGGGGGGGCATTTCTGTTGCTCCGAAGTGCCAGCACCCTTCTGTAGAACTATTACTAACTACCATAAAACACCAAGCTTGCGGGGCAGAAACCTCTGTAAACACTGGCGGCAGTGGTGTTATCTGGAGTGGCATGTACGGCTCCCATCCGGAGCCCCACACACCGCTGCGATCACATTCTTCACGGAGGAGTCATACTCCTGGTCTGTAGCTTGGCATGCAACACTTCTCTCATTCCTCGTGGCGGTGGTTTGCGTGTTTCATAACCATGTTTCAGAAAGGAAGGCACCCTCTGCACGAATGTGCATGGCCGGCTACATCTTTGGATTACTGGACTCCAGGGCCCCCAGGCCAAACCTTTCAAAGCGGGGCATGACTTTGCTGCTGTTAATGCTGCGGAGAGGAGCAGAGACATGGATTATGGCTCTGCTGGTTTTGACCAGAGTTAAGGTGTCACTGGTTAGGCTTAGCAGAGGATCTGAGTAAGGATAAGTGCTCGGTCCATAGCCTTGGACAGAGCTGCTCCTGACCACCCTAAGTCCTGGGCCTTAGCCACATTTTCTACCTGGCGGGGATAAGGGAAAACATGGCTTGTTCACCTAACTCGCCAGCACCCAGCATGGCAGTAGCCGTTATGGGCTCACGGAGGCTGTTTCCTCACTGGCTGCTCTGTGTGGATGTGGAACTAGTGAGAGACCAGAGGATCTGTACCAGGGCTGATGGCACACACTCCTTTTAGAAATGGTGCTCACGTAGGGCCCACTGGAGCCACTATGGAGCAGAATCCTGAGCCCAACTGCAGAAATCTGGTCAGGGCCATGGAACCCCTAGCAGATGTGAGAGCAGCTCTGTCTCCATTACTGAGTGACAGGTATCACTTCGCTTAGAACAACATTTCTGAGTGGGACTCCTAAGGACCCAGCCCTTCTGAACTGATGTCTTTCCTATATGGCAATACGATTTGTGTGTGTGTGTGTGTGTGTGTGTGTGTGTATTTGCATGCCTACTGTCCTTTGTCTTCATGAGACAGACACAAGACTCCAGACAGGACCCATGACCTCAGGGTTAGGTCTGGGCAGCTCTGAACCACTACATCCCTTGCAGGACAACGTTCCAGGGTTGCCAAGCCCCTCCCCATCCTCTGAGCATGCTCAGCAGGGGCTCATGACGGTGTTAGTAGGGGCTAGGGACCAGAGGAACACAAGCAAGAGCCACTCGGGAGAACGAGAGAGCAAAGACCGTCTCATCCACGAAGGCAGCTGAAAGCTGTTCTTCCGCCTTGAGGGGTCACCCCGTTAGTGCCATCCTCCCCTGGCAGTGACACAAGTCAGGTGCCCACAGGCCATGTGCAGGGGAGGGGCCGTTGTTAAAAACAGAGCACAGGAAGGAGTCTGGAGGGGGAGACTGGAGCAGCAGAGACGGCATCCCCTGGGTTAGTGCCCGCTGGCATTTTGAGTCTTAGCAGAAGTCACGGAGCTGAGCTGGCGATTAGGAGGAAGGAAGCCCTGAGGCATGCAAGGCAGCCAGGCCTACAACCTACAGACAGAGAAAGAGCAGCGTCAGAAACGGAGCCTGAGGGGAGCCAGGGCACAGAGCCTGACCAGAGCAGCTGCCCAGGGACCCGCTGCCTGCAGAGAATAGGATCTTCAACTCCACCCCTCAGAGTGGCAGCAGGGTAAGTTTGACAGGGGATGTGGGCACAAGGAAGCTTTTCCACGTCCCCACAGGGCCGTTCCAGGCACCCCTCAGCTCCTTAAGCCCACAGCTCCTTGTGATGGTCAATTGGCTTCCTGGAGATTATTACTTCTGCTCACTTGATTCTTCCCCTCTCCTCTTTACTTATAATTACTACTACTACTATTATTATTAATATTATTAATACTTGTAGTGCTGGGGCCCAGACCCCAGCCTCATATATGCTAAGCAAGAGCTCTAACACTGAGTCTCACCCCCAGCAATTCGCTGACACTTGGTTTGTTTGTTTGAGACAGGGTCTCTCCTGGCTCTCACTATGTAGACCAGGCTGACCTTGAACTCGCAGAGACCCACCTGCCTCTGCCTCTGAAACTGGGATTAAAGGTGTATGCGTCACCATGCCCAGCTGCCATTGGTGCTTTCATTTCTGAGATTTCACTATGTATCCCGGGCTGGACCCAAACTTAAAATCCCCCTGCCTCATCCTCCTGGATGCTGGGATGACAGGCATATGCTACCACAGCTGGCTCACTGGATTCTCATCCTCTGAGCTCCACCCAGAAGCGGAATTTGGGGGACTTGGCTCAAAGAGCTCATTCTCCCTCAGCCACATGCTAGCCCATGTGGTGTGGAGAGGGGCCCTGCCTGCCACATCCCTCTGTGAGAAACACGAGCCCAGTGGCCCCCGCTGGTGGCCAGTTCAGCTGCAAGAGGTCACTGTGGATTATGGGAATGAAAGCATGGATGTGAGCAGCTAGCATGCAGGGACAGAAGGGGAAGGGTAGGTATGCAATGGGCCGGCCACACACAGGCAGGAAATGAGAGAAGTGAAGGAAACACACTATTCCTCCAGAACCGGACAGGAGCTCTTAAAGTCAGGGTGACCATAGCGTCCTTTCCCGTAGTAGCGGCTCCGCCAGCGGCTGGGGGTGCCCAAGACCATTTCACCAGCAGTTGAAGAGAGCCGTCCGATCCGGTCCAGCCAGGCGGCCCGGTGGGTGATGGCAGCCAGCAGGCAGGTGGAGGAGTCGGGGTGGTGGGGCGGGAAAGATGACAAGACAGGCCAGTGCATCCGCCACCCCCCGAAAATGAAAAGCGACAGAGCCAAGGGGAAAGAAAAGAGAAAGTGAGAGTTAGAGGCCCCGTGTCTGGAGAAGCGGAGACCGGGAGCAGATGCTTGGGAGCCGGTGGCTGTGGGCTCCTACGAGTGGACTCAGTTTCCCATCTGTGGGATGAGAGGGACGGGCTGACTGGTTTCCAGGACTAGGAGTCATCTTTGAATGCCAGTGCCTGCCCGGTGCAGGCATGCTTTGGTAGAAGAGGAAGCCTGTATTCAGAGGGCCCAAGACCTCCAGCAGCCCAGGGCTCAGCCTTGAGGCCTCATCCCCCCGCTCCCTGACCCACACTGTCAATGCCAGTGCCTCACCTGCCAAGCTTATGGGATCTACCTGATACTTCTTGGCAAAGTTTCCTACCTAAGCCCCACTGTGGAAACTGAGGCAAGTGAGGAGGCCCTGTAACCTGACCCGCGGCTGTGGCTGGAGAGGGGTCTTTGCGGGAGGAAGCCAGAGTGGAAACAGCACAGGGCAGAATACAGGGGGGTGACAGTGACCCCTGCTGCTCTGTGCCTCAGGGGACAAAGGACCACACCAGGGGAAAGGCTTCTGTTCACACCAGCGCTACACAGCTGAGTGGCACGGCCCAGTAAGGGACAGCAAGATTTCAGTGCTCAACAGCTCAGCGACTAACGGTACCAGCCTAAGCAATACTGATGCTGCTTGTTAGGGGCTGTTTTGGGACCCGCATGGTCCTGACCTCTGACCCTTTCTCCTCTCAGGCATAACTGTCTCACCCTGGTCTAGCCTGGGCTTGATGTCAGTGATGGTCTAATACAGTGACATGTAGATTCCCACAGGTGGAAACTGGAGGCGTCTGCCTGTTAAAGGGTGGGTGCCTCTAGCACCAACCAGGTAGATGAGAATCCTTCAACCTCTCTGCTCTGTGGAAGCCCCAGAGCGCAGTCTGATGCAGGTCCAGCAGAGGGCGCCCTTAAACCCTCCAGACAGAGGCTCTCAGGGATCTGAAGGCGCTGTCTAGCTTATGGAGGGAGTACTTACTCAGCGGACTTCCAAAAGTGCCCGGGATGGGAGAGCCGCCGGTTCAGCTTGGGCAGCTTCTCCAGCATCTCCATCAACAGGCTGAAGCTGGGTCTCTCCTGCAGGTCGAAAGCCCAGCAGGCAGACAGGATCTCCTGCAAAGGGCACTGTGGTCAGTGGAGCATGGGCAGCTGGAGGGAGGGAGGCGCATGGACAGGACACTTCCTAAGGGCCCCTGTGAAGGTCCCAAGGGCCCTGTACAACTGTGGATGCAGAACCCTGGGAAGGAAGTGCTTTAGATGAGCCACCGACCTTCCAGGTCCAAAGGAACTTGCCTGTTCTCCTTCCTCCTCGACCTGTCCTTCCCAAAGGGACCAAGTCAAGCAGAATGGGAACAGGAGAGAGGGGGGATGAAGGCAGGTGGCCTTTGCCAGATGGGAAGTGTCCAGAGGTGAATGCGATGGTCTGGGAATGTATACAGGGTGGGGCTGCCACAAGGGGGCGTCTCAGGGCTACCAGAGCGGAGACAGGCTCGTGACATAAGGCAGGCTTTCTCTCAGGGTCCACTCAGACCCACAGCATCTTCTACAGCCTTGACACCCAGGAGGGTGGCCTGCACACATGGTCATCACAAGACACCCTCTACCCCAGGCGGGCAACACAGGCTTTTGTTCTTAACTACAATGATGCCTGTGCCTTAGGAAAGACAGCGAGCCTCCCTGTGGTCCTTCCCCGGTGGGTGAGTGGAGGACAGTCATGTCACAGGCCCAGCCCACCCTTGGGCCCTGCTTCCCTCTACTCACGCCGACTTCCTTCCCCAGGCTGACGGACGCCAGGACGCGCCTCACTCCTTCCCCACTTCCGATCTGCCAGATCAAGGCCTCTGCAGGCTGGTGTTTAAAGGGCCAGTCTCTTGCCTGTAGCTCATACCACACAGTCCTACGGAGACACACCACAGTGTGAGCTACCGGAGCTTCACAAAACCCTACAGGAGGTTCTAGGGGTTGGCCAAGTTAGGAGCCAGAGGTCAAAGACACGGTCACCCTGCCATCAAGGAGCACAGCCATGGCTTCCCAGGGCACACTTCCTAGCCCAGTGGCCACCCCTGTACCTGAGTGCCGGCGGCCTACTCACCCGAACGCATAGACGTCAGCAGCTTTGGAGAAGGGCAGCTGGTCCTCATCCTTCCCGGGTGTCATTTCTCGAACAATCTCGGGGGCCAGGTAGCACAACCAGTCATGGGACAGCTTCAGTTGGTTCTCACGCCTGGAGGCCAGGACAAGGACACAGGCCCCTCAGTGGGGAGCAGGTGGCCTGACGGTACACAACTGTGCCCACTCACACGTGGTAGAGAAAGCCCAGAGAGGAACACGGAGTTCTCCCTTGCCCTTGAACGGGCTGGGCAGTTCTAGAAAGGGGAATGCACAGTTGGGAATGGCAGGGAGCTGCTGGGGACAGTGTTTGGTTCCCTGTACCGAGAGAGTGGCTGGTCTGTCGAGGACCCCCGGCCTGTCTGCAGATGTCAAACCTGCACGCTCTGGCCAGTCAATCTTCCTTGAGACACCACCCCATTCTTATGGAGGAGCTTTTCTTGCCACCCAACCCCTCTACAGTCACAGGAAGTAAAATACTCTTTCTCATCAAGGGGATATAAGCCGGGTCCCTCACCCATCCCTGGGTAGCCAAGCTGAATGTGCCGGGGGACTCAGCCTCCATGGGTACCCCCACCTGGAAATCAAGTACCACGAGGGACCTAACCACGGACTGAAACCACATGGGCAGGACCAGGAACCGAGGCCACCTGGCCTGTGCAGGGAAGGCTCTCGCCAACAATGCAGCCAGGGGTATTCCACACCCATGCAGTGCTGCAGCTCCCGCTGACCCATGCACACACCCACGGCCAACTCACCGTTCCTCCCGGACCACGCCCGAGATCCCGAACAGCCCGAAGTCTGTGATGACCACTTTGCCATTGTCATAAAAGACATTCTTGGACTTGAGGTCTTTGTGCACGATGCCCTTGGCATGAAGATAGCCCATCCCCTGCAAGACGGCCAACCTTGTATCAGAGGGTGGGGGATGCTGAGAGATGGAGGCTGAGCTGTATTCAGGGCAAGACACATTACCCCCAACCCCCATCCTATCTTCACACAGACAGCAGGCAGGATACTGTCCTCACCTTACAGATGACGCAACTGAGGCTCAGAGACGGCAAGTGACTTGCCCCAAGCCACACAGCAGTTAAACATGGAGCCCAGATCTGACCTCACTGAGTTCATGCTCTTTCTATGCCACTCTGCTGCCAAATAGTCACCTCAGACTTGGGTAAGGTGTGAGGCGTGGACATGGTGACCGACAGTGAGCAGAGGTCAAGGAGTGTAAAGACCGGTGATACGGGCTGGAGGTGTAGTTCAGCAGTCAAGTGTGTGCTTAGCATGCTCACAGTCCCGTGTTCAGGACTCAGCATTACCAATTTTAAATAATCAGGGCTGGGGGTAATGGCCCAGTGGTTAGGAGCACTTCCTTCTCTTGCAGAGGACCAGAGTTCGGTTCCCAGCACCCTCATAGGTGGCTCACAGCCATCTGTAACTCTAGTTCCAAGGAATCCAGTGCCCGTTTCTGGTCTCTGTGGGCATCAGGCACACACACTTGTACATACAGTCTCTCTCTCTCTCTCTCTCTCTCTCTCTCTCTCTCTCTCTCTCTCTCTCTCTCACACACACACACACACACACACACACAGAGACAGAGAGAAACAAAATCTTAGAAACAGATTTTATCACTATACTATCCAGACTCAGGCAAAGGGTCCCAAATGAGCAGGCTCTCAGGAGTTCCCTAGCTGGCCTCTGCTCTTAGGCAGGGTGACACTCAGGGCAGGTAAAAGAGACATTCCTAGGATGCTACCTCGCCATGGTAGCAGGGGCCCCAGATGAAGCCGGAAGTCTGACTTCTATGCTCCATCTGTGCTCAGCTGGCACTGTGTGGGCTTGGGCACAGTGCTGGCCCCTCTGGGACTCTGCCTCTTCATCCATCAGGTGAAATGTGGTGGGTGATGCCCAGCAGTGATTGCTCTGGCCTGACCATTCAAGGATCAGGGGCACAGAGCCCATGGCCCAGGTGCTGGAGGGACAGGTTCCACCGGGGGCTAAGGATGAGTAGCTGTCCCTCTCCGAGGCTTACCCCCACCACAGGCCCTGCAGGCGGTCAGTGGGTCACACTTGTGACCCCAGCACTTGAGAGGTGGGGGCAAGGGTTTAAAGTCATCCTCAGCTACACAGTGAATTTGAGGGTAGCCTAGGCTACATGAGTCCCTGTCACGAAACAAAATAAAGCCACCCAGACACACAAAACCCAGGTGTGACGGCTGGAAAGGGTCCGGTTAGAGAGACAGGCTCTAGAGCTGAGCCTGGACCAGTCCTTCCCCAGGATTGCCCGGGGTCTCCACGGCAACCCTCCAAGTTGCAAACCGTCTCACTGGAGGTCAGGTCCCTCTGCTCAGCTTCAGACTCTCAGCGCATCTCAGATCACTCCAAAAAGGAAGTGGGCGGGGTGGGGGGGGCGGGGTGGAGCTGAGCCAGGGTCCCCAGGGGCAAGAGGAGGCTTTCAGCAGGAAGGACATAGAAGGAGCGAGGGGTGACAAGAGGCGACTCCAGAACCTTGAGTCACTTTCCTCCTGGGCCCTGGAAGTGACCAGCTGGTGGCCTTGACTCTTGTGACTCAGAGGGCAGTTCCCAGTTCTGAGGGAGGAGGGGGAGTGGGGAGGGGTAGGATTCAGGTGGAGGGGGGTGGAGCAGAGTCCTTGGTGAAAGATCACACCTGAGGCAGAGGTGACACCTTGGGGTTCTGGTCTGAAGTTTAATTTCTAAATGTGGCCACGGGAAAGAAAGGGGCGGACTGAAATCCTGGTTTGTCCCCAAATGCCATTGTGATTTTTATCGTTTCCTTTCTAAAGACGTCCACATACACAAAATGGCCAGAGAGAAGAGGGGAAGGAGAAGGGGGTTGGGGGGAGGGGGAGGGGTCTGAAGGGAAGGCCAGCTGATGCACAGCTGCAAGGGGCAGCTCTTCTTTTCTGAGACAGGGTTTCATGTAGCTCAGGCTAGCCTTGAACTTGCTTGGTAGCCAAGGATGACCTTGAACTTCTGATCCTCCTGTCTCCATCTCCCAAGGCCTGGGATTACAGGTGTGTGCCAGTGTGCCCTGCTTATGGTGCTGGGGACTGAACACATGGCTTTGCGCACATTAGTCAAAGACTTGACCAACTGAGCCACATCCCCATCCTGAGAGGCTGCAGCTTTTCAACACAGCTTTGAGGTTGTTTTTGTTTTAAAGAGAGGAAGTCTTATTCAGTATTCTAGGTTTTCTGTTTTGTAGAATAACAGTCTCCCTTCCCTATGTGGTCCAGGCTGATTTCAAACTCTCAATCCTCCTGCCTCAGCCTTCCTAGCTCTGGGATTTATATTCATGGTACTTGGCTTTTTTAAAATTAGATTTATTCATTTTATGTGTGCTTTGCCTGAATGCATGTATGTGCATCTTGTGTGTGCTTGGTGCACACGGAGGTCAGAGGAGGGGGTCGGGTCCCCTGGAACTGGAGTTAAGGATGGTTACGAACCACCATGTGGATGCTGGGAATCAACCCAGGTCCTGTGCAAGAACAAGTGCTCTTCACCACTGAGCCACCTCTCCAGCCCTCTTAATAGTCTGGATAAGCAATGACTGAGAAGCTCTCTTTAATTAGTTTTTAAATGAGTAGGGAAAGGAAAAGAGCTGCCAGCCGGGCGGTGAGCGCACGCCTTTAATCCTGGCACTCGGGAGTAGAGGCAGGTGGATCTCTGTGAGTTCGAAGTCAGCCTGGTCTCCAAAGTGAGTTCCAGGAAAGGCACAAAGCTACACAGAGAAACCCTGTCTCGAAAAACCAAAAAAAAAAAAAAAAAAAAAAAAAAAAGGAAAAGAGCTGCCCGCGCTGGACAAAAGGACCTGCTCCCTGGAAGCCAAGATTTAGATAACTGCAAATAATTTGCAAAAAGTGTGGGGCTCTTTAAAATTTTTAAAACCTATTTATATATTTTTAATGATTTATTTTATGTGCATTTGTGTTTTGCCTGCATGTGTATCTGTTGTGAGGGTGTCAGATCCCCTGGAATTGGAGTTATAGACAGTTGTGAGTTGCCATGTGGGTGCTGGGAACTGAACCTGGGTCCTCTGGAAGAGCAGCCAGTGTTCTTAACTGCTGTGTCATCTCTCCAGTCCAAGTTTGGTCTTTTGATGCCCTGAAGTGAAACACTATTCCCCACTGATGATGCTAAGAAACCCGCACCATGTACTAGCTCCATGCCAACTGTTCTCTGTATGGATGGCTTCCTTCTGTTTCTGCTCTGACCGAATCAAGGCGGCTGTGCTGGATCTACAGGGGAGGAAGCTGAGCCTCAGAGAGGCTAAACAAGCTCCCTGAGGTCACACAGCTAGAGTGACACTGTCTTTAGAATACACAGAGTTTCTTCAGAGCTAATTCAGTTCTATTAACGCCAACTGAGTGGCGAGCTCTGGGTTTGATTGGGTAAGACAGGGAACCAGGCTGAGGTGCCCCAGCTAGGAGACAGAGGAGCCACAAACCATCCGGTACAGGCAGATATGGCCTGGGGAAGGACCAAGAGCTCTAGAGGCAGCTGGGACCCCCATCCCTACCCCATCTTTACCTTGATGATTTCCTGGGCGATTTGTCTTGTCTTGTTGATGTCCAGAGACGTCTTGGGATCCCTCACGAATGAGTGCAATGTCCGCCCCTTGCAGAAACTGTTGAAGGTAGAGGGGGTTGGAAAGAGATCTAGAGCTGCTACAGGCTGATCCCACACCCATGGACCCTGTCAGGGGAACTGGGCCACCTATTCCTGGAAGGTTCTCCATCCCAACCAACACAAGCCATAAACACACGAGTTCTTTAACCAAGACTCCAGCTGGAGCCCGACTAGACACGCTTACATATGCGTGCACACATGCCATCCCTGGAGGTGCATGGCCTGCCAGCTCTCCCTGCACAAGGAAACAGCTCAACCACACTCACAGCCATTCAGGGCAGCCCATCTTCACAGGGTCATGGAGGGATAAGGGTGGAGCGGCAGAACTCAGATGGGGAAGAACTCAGCCTCCGGGACTCTCACCAGGTTCCATAGAGCCTCTGGGCTCACTACAAAGATGATCATTACATGCGGACCCCAGGGCATCACATCCTGCCGCTAACTGAGTAGTACGCTGTTCCTCTCTGTGAGGCCCCTTCCACTAAGTCTACGCTCCTCAGGAATGGGAGGCTTGTGTGAGAGGAGGGTGGATGGATGGCAGAGGAGGCTACAGAGCTGGGACACCCACAAGTGGACTCCCTGGGGACTCGCTGTCCTGCTTGGAGCTGGAATTTTATAGACTGGGTCAGGGGACTCTAGTGCTCTGACACTGTTCAGGAGTTCTTCATCTCTGAGAAAAATGGCAAATTTTACTCATTCATTGTGTTAAGGAAAACACCAGTTGTTTGTGTGAGGTGGGTCACTTGTTTCCCCCCAAAGCACAGGGTCCAGGTTCAGGACACCCCATGTTCTCTTGGCTCCATAGAATGGAAGTCATGAATACCTGAGTTTGGTTTCAGTACCCACTTAAAAAGCAAAGTGTGGCCAGGCGGTGGTGGAGTACACCTTTAATCTCAGTACTCGGGAGGCAGAGGCAGGCGGATCTCTGTGAGTTCGAGGTCAGCCTGGTCCACAGAGCGAGATCCAGGAAAGGCGCAAAGCTACACAGAGAAACCCTGTCTCAAAAAAACAAAACAAAATAAAACAAAACAAAAATGAAGTATGAAACTGGGTCTGATGGGATACGCCTTTATTCTCAGCACCCAGAAGGCAGGAGCAGGTGAATCTGAGTTCGAGGCCAGCCTGGCCTACATAGTGAGTTCCAGGACAGTCAAGACTCTATTAAGGGGCAACACAAACACCTGTAAACCCCAGGTCCTCATGCTTACACAGGTGTTCCTGCCCACCAAGTCTTCTCCCCAGCCCCTTTGACTTTAAAGTCAACCATTTTTTGGTTTTTTGAGACAGGGTTTCTCTGTGTAGCTTTGCGACTTTCCTGGAACTCACTTGGTAGCCCAGGCTGGCCTCGAACTCACAGAGATCCGCCTGGCTCTGCCTCCCGAGTGCTGGGATTAAAGGCGTGCTCCACCACCGCCCAGCAAGTCAACCGTTTCTTAAGTGGCGTAGGCAACTGTTTCTGTATCTAGCTGCTGCTTGGGGGAAGGACACTGTTTTCCAAGGAGAATGACAAGTGAGTCCCAGAATGCTTGCTGAAGTACAAACAGGCGATACACATCAAGATACCAAAATGTGAGGACTGGGGTACAGCTCAGCACAGCACTCGCCGAATGCACAAGGCACTGGGCTCACCCCACGGCAGCACGTGCACCCTCAAGTAGCCCTCAAACCTACAGTCAACCAACAGACGCAAAGTGTGAACCAGCACAATCTTAGTGACGTATTTTTTAATTAAATTATTTATTTTTGTGTATGTGTACGTGTGTCAGAGGGCAACTTGTGGGAGTCTATTCTCTCTCATTATCGGTTCCAGGAATCAAAATCGGGTGGTTAGGTTTGTGCAACAAGCACCCTTCCCCGCTGAGCCATCTCGCTGGCCCCCGACCTGCTTCATTTTAATGAAAGGAATATTGAGGTTAACCACACTCACTTCTGTGGGGAAAAGTATCCAAGCAAAGTGGTATAAGCCAGTTTTGTGTCTTTCATAAAACACTGGGATTTTCTTTATGCTCAGAGGGGTCTCTTTATTTATGTCTTTTGAGGAGACAAGGTCTTGCTATGTAGCCCTGGCTATCATAAACTCAAGATCCCCCTGCCTCAGCCTCCAAGGGCTAGCACTACAGGTAGGTGTATGCTGCTAGGCCCAGCTCTGATGTTTTAACATCGGTGGGCAGTGTGGATCGGGACATGATTCCTTATCTTTGGTTTCCTCCTTCCTCTCTCTGATCACCCTTCCACATCCTCCAGGGCAGCCACAGAAGCAGCAGGCTGCAGGGACAGGGAAGCGGTGATGCTCAGGGGCCCGGGGGGCGTGGCTTACCTGGTGATAATGGCCAGGTGGGGTGGGTTCATGCAGGCCCCCATGAAGAGCACCACGTTCTCGTGCCTGGTCTGCCTGTAGTTCATCACCTCCTTCTTGAACAGCTTCAGGTGGTCCTGATTGTGGCCGTCCATCTCCAGCAGCCGAATGGCCACCTCGCCATGCCATCGGCCTCGGTGCACCCGGCCCCAGCGGCCCTGCCCGATGGGCTCGCCTAGTTCCACCTGCTCGAAGGGGATGTCCCATTCCTGCAGGTTACACGCTAGTCTGGCTGGCTTTTCGAGAGATGGGGCCCCGCCAAGGCCGGCGGGAGCTGGGGAGGTCATCCACCTCATCCTCATCGTCTTCTGCCTCGGACTTGCTAGCCTCAGGCTCCTCAGCCTGAGGAGAATTGAACAGAGAGGGGAGTGAGTCTGGGTCTTCTCTTCCTGGAGTGCTGGCCAGGCACCACCAAGCCTGGCACCTGGCCTCCTTCTGGCAGTCTCCCGTCTGAACACACACCTTCTGATTCCTACGCACCCCCCCCCCCCCCCAGCAGCAACAACATTTTAAGCCATGCTGCTCTGCAGAGACCCAGGCTTAGTTCATATTTCTGTTTGAAGGTCAAGATGGCAGCTTCTTTCTGGGTCTCATGTAGCCCAGGCTAGCTTCCAACCTGCTATGTAGCTGAGGAGGACTTTGAACTTCTGATCCTCCAGGCTAGCTTCCAACTTGCTATGTAGCTGAGGAGGGCTTTGAACTTCTGATCCTCCTACCTCCATCTCCTCAAGGGCTGGGATTACAGGCGTGCACTACCATGCCTGTTTAAGATGAAGAGGCGGTCCTTGACACTGATCAGAACTGCCTGTCACGCTCTGAGAACATAGAGATGCCTGCCCCCATCCCAGGCCGACTGACTCAGCACCCGGGCCAGGGCCTGGGCCTGTGGGTTGGGAGTCAGGCCAGGAGAATAAAGAGGTCCCTCCCAGCTAGCACTTCCCATTATTCTTCCCTGCCGTGCACATCTACTCACACCTGCTGCAACAGGCTCCGCACCCTCATCCCCTTGGGCCCCCACCGACCCTGTGCACCCCAAGAAGAGAGGAGAGAGAGAGAGACTTTAGGTCTCATGCATGTGACTCCCACTCACCTCTGCTTCTTGAACACCCAGCACGTCTGCTTTGGGCTGGTCCTCGGGCCTAAGAGTGAAACAGGCTTTGTTAAGGAGATCCCGGGCTGGGCCAGGGTGGCCCTGGGGGAGGCAATGTGGAAGCTGTGGACACAGGAAGGAGGCTGACTGGAGGGGGTGAGGATGAGGGGGTGGGCAGTTACCTATCACCCTGGCCCTTGCAGCACAGGGGGGCAGGGCCCCAGCTCCTGCCTTTGAGGCCTGGCTCTCACCTCCTTGCGGTGTGAACTTATGTAATTTAATTCCTCTAAGTGGTTGCACTTAGAGACCAACTTCACTGGCTGAGAACTGAGGGACCAGGAGCCAAGTGCTTAAGGCAACCTAATGGAGGGGGGGGGGATATCCAGAGACAGGGGTTATGTTTGGGAGGTCTCTCTCTGTTCACCTATACTTCCTCCTGGGCCACAAGCCCGCTGCTGCTGTATACACAGCCCCATAGAGTGTGCACTGGACCGACAGGAGGCAAATAACCCCCAGGCTCCAAGGATGAAACAGCCCCGTTCCCCATCGGGCCGGCCAGAACCGGAGAGTCAGATACGTAGGGGTGGGTTGGGAGGTGGCTGCAGGGGGTCCATACCGTGTACTGTCGGCTGTGCTGGAGAGCGGGGCTGCCTGAGGACAGGCGGAAATGTCTGTGGGGAAGAGAACAGGGGCAAAGGGTGAGTGTGTTTCCGTCATCCCCAAAGACCAGCACACCGGGGACACCCCTTCTCTCCTGAGCGGCCACTGCTCATCAGGGCCACTTCCACCAGGGTCAGTTCATGCTTTGCAAGCGGACACAAACTCAGTGTCTACAGCCTTTGGTCTACACGGCTGCCCCAGGCAGAGGTCCTGGGTGAGTGACTCCATAGAGAGACCCCAACAATTAACACCACTGCCGTGGGCCCAAATGACTCCACAAGTGGAAACACCTAACCCTGCTACTTCTGCAGAGGGTCCTTCTGGTAGGAAGCGGGGCTGGCTGCCATTTTTCAAAGTAGGGACACCCTTTGCCTAGCCAGTGGCAGGGCTGGCAGCTAGGCAGCACCTGGTAACAGCTGTGACACCTGGCACCGGGTGTAGCTGCTCCCCAAACCCCCACCCCGACTCTGGGATTGGGTGGCTGGTATCACAGCTCTGCGCAAGAAGAGGAAATCCAGTGTGTGCACCAGGAGCTCCAGGCTGGCAGCTGAGGCCGACCCCTGGACCCTAGGTGGTCCAGGTGCAGCACGAAGACTCAGCTCTAGGACACCAGGGAGAGACACCCCCTCCCCTGTGTGGAACCAAGTGAAAAGCAGTGGCAGTGATCAGGGTCCCCTCTCTCAACAAAGAGAATCAGGAAATGGCGACAGCTCACGCTGTCAGCAGCCCCTTTCCTGCCTTGGACAAAGACCTTGCCCTCAGCCCTCAGTTAATCGCCTTCACTGGAAGGTTTTCTCCACAGTGGAACCCAACGCTGACAGAAGCTGTGGGCCTTCTGATGGAGCAATGCCCACATGTGCGCAACATCCTGGGCCGTGTTGGGGTCCATGGGCCTCGGAAGCATCTGCTCCGGCCTCTCCAGACACCTCCATATCGCCTTCAGACTGCCAGGCCCGCATTTTCACACATGTTCAGGCCACTCCAGAAGCTACACACGTCTTGGGTGAGGTGTGGGGGGAGGGGCAAACGTCTGGGAAGCCTCACACTTGCCCTTGTATTGTGCACTCTGTTTTCGTGTGTTCCTGTTTCAGCTAGTACATTGGAGCCCCACCCCCAACTGTGGGCAAAACAGGCCACTCAGGAAGAAGTACTGTGGTTCTCCAGCTGAGGGGCACTAATGTACATACACACCCTAGAGCTGGTAACCCGGAAGGACCTTGGAATGGGGCACCACACAACAGGGGCAGCCCTTCCCCCACACAACTAAGTGGAATTACAGGGTAGTGGTTACCAAATGTTCCAACTCGATTCTTGAAGGGAGCTGATCTGGAGACCAGAAAAGCCTGGAATAACCAAAATATTGGGGCTTCCAGCCTTGGCAAGTCAGAGAAAAGACTATTAGAGTTGTCTGAAGCCCACAGGCCCCCAGTGTTGGGTACTTCCAGTGGGAGGAGAAAAGCATCGATCTTATACAGCCTAAAGGGGAAGGAATGGGCAAATACAGAAGTGTGCAAAATAGTTTTTGGAGAGGAAATCCAAGGGTTGCCTACTGAATGGAAAGTTTTTCCTTCCAGCTTTCTGCAATGAGGTAGTTCCACTCACAACCAGCAGGTGGCACTGTGTGTTAAGGCTGGGAAAGGCAAAGCCAGCTGACAAGAGGATGCGGACGCCTGTA